>NC_079449.1:42062650-42067650 GCF_903798145.1 Danio aesculapii
GGCGGAGTTCTGGATTCTGGAGTGGCGATTACTGTAGGAGCGGACCATTGGATGGGACAGACAGTGATCTGATCAGGAAGGATCTTGGCCGGTGTCTCAATAATTTCATGCTGGTCGTGAATTCTGGAAAGTGCGTCTGCTCGGATATTCTTTGAACCTGGTCGATATGAGATAGAGAACTGAAATCTGGAGAAGAACAATGACCAACGGGCCTGACGAGGACAGAGTCTTTTAGCATCTTTTAGGTATTGGAGATTTTTATGATCTGTGATCACCTGGAACGAATGTTTGGCCCCCTCCAACCAGTGTCGCCACTCCTCCAGGGCGAGCTTGATGGCCAGAAGTTCTCGATTTCCGATGTCATAGTTCCTTTCCGCCGGGCTGAGCTTCCGGGAGAAATAGGCACATGGATGGAGTAATGAAGGAGTACCGTGGTATTGGGACAAGATGGCTCCCACTCCGGTGGTCGATGCATCCACTTCGACCACAAACGGCAAGTCAGGATCAGGATGAGTCAGCAGTGGGGCTTGAGTGAAGGATTCTTTTAGGTTTTGGAAGGCTGCGGCGGCTTCGGGAGGCCAGGGTAGTGCTTTGGGTTTATTTTTCAACAGGTTGGTGAGCGGAGCGGTGATGAGACTGTAATTCTGGATGAAACGTCGGTAGAAATTAGCAAATCCTAGGAAACGTTGGAGTTCCTTTATGGTTTTTGGTTCGGGCCAGGAGATGACGGAAGTGACCTTCCCCTCGTCCATACGAACCCCTCTTTGATCGATGATGTACCCCAAGAACTGAACAGATGGTGAATGGAAGGAGCATTTTTCAGCCTTGAGGTACAGGCGGTGTTTCCTGAGGGTTTTCAGGACCTCCGCAACGTGGTGGCGATGTTCGGCCTCACTCCGGGAGTAAATCAGGATATCATCTATGTATACAATGACGAAGAGATGGAGGAACTCCCGGAGGACTTCGTGGATGAAGTTTTGGAATACGGAGGGGGCGTTAACCAGACCATAGGGCATGACCAGGTACTCGTAGTGTCCAGTAGGGGTCACAAACCCAGTCTTCCACTCGTCCCCCTCACGTATTCTCACCAGGTTATAGGCGCTGCGGAGGTCCAACTTGGTGAAAATTTTGGCGGATCTGAGTTGTTCCAGGGCCGCAGGGACGAGAGGAAGGGGATACCGGAACTTGACTGTACCTTGATTTAGGGTTCTGTAATCGATACATGGCCGCAGCCCTCCATCCTTCTTAGCCACGAAGAAGAAACTTGAGGCAGCAGGTGACGTGGATGGACGGATATACCCCTGACTCAGAGCCTCATGGATGTACTCCTCCATTGCCTTGGTCTCCGGAAGGGACAACGGGTAGATCCTACCTCTGGGCATAGGAGCATCTGGAAGCAGGTCTATGGCGCAGTCCCATGGCCGATGTGGAGGTAGCTGGGAAGCTCTCTTGGGGCAAAATACATCCTCGTATGAGGAGTAGATCTTCGGGATCTGAATGGATATTTTCTCGACTGGACTTTCGACAGACGTGACGTAGACGGTAAGGGGTCTTTGAATTTGTAAGGGTAGATCGGGAAAACAGCTGGATCTGCATTCTTCTCCCCATCTCTTAATTTCTCCTGTGCCCCAAGAGAGGATGGGATCGTGCTTCACCAGCCACGGGCGCCCTAAGATGATATCCATCGATGCACCCTCCAGAACCAGAAATTGAATCTCCTCTTTGTGGAGCAGTCCTACTTGGAGATTGACGGGTTCACATTTTCGATGGATACGTGCCTGAGAATGGATATCGTTGGTTATGGGCTGAATCTGGTAGACGTGCGTCGAGGCTTCGGTGTTAAGCTGTAGTCGGCGACAGAGGGCGTGCGAGATGAAATTTCCTGCTGACCCGGAGTCGATGAGGGCTGTGACTGAAACTGAGACAGAAGGGGTAGTTAACTGGACATTAGTGGTGAGAGGATGCATCTTTTCAATGGGAGAACTGAACAAACTCACCACAGAGCGTGCTGGACGAATGGGACAGTCCAGCCTGACATGTCCTTTGGCACCACAGTATATGCACAGACCCCGGGTCAGCCTCCTCTGTCGCTCGGTGATTGTGAGTCTACCAGATTCTATGATCATGGGTTCTGGTTCTGGAGGGACGGCTGGCTCTGGCGAACGGAGGAGTGCTTGGGATACTGGTGGAGGATCATGCTGGTAGACCCTCAGACGATCGGAACAGCGCAGAGAGTGTTGGATGAACTTCTCCAATCCCATCGTGTCGTCGAGGGCGGCCAGCTGTAACCGGAGGCTGGGCTCTAGTCCGAGCCGGTAGGTTGTGAGGAGAGATCGCTCATTCCACCCGCTGGCAGCAGCCAGAGTTCGGAACCTGAGAGCATAATCCTGAGTGGACATGGCTCCCTGTTTGAGATGGTATAACTGTTCTCCAGCTGCTACTTCAGCATCCGCGCGACCAAAAACCTCCTTGAAATACTGGGTGAATGACTGAATGGAATTTGTTACCGGCCCAGACTGTTGCCAGATGGTTTCAGCCCACCGAAGAGCCGACCCAGAGAGAAGGGAGATGATGAAAGCGATTTTGGAACGATCTGTAGGGTATAACTCGGGTTGCATAGTGAATACCAGAGAACATTGTAGGAGAAATCCATTGCACTCCTCCGCCCCGCCAGAGTAGGGCGCTGGTCGAGCCATGGGACTGGATGAGTGGGTGGACGGTGAAGAAGTGCTCGGTGCTGGTGGTGCTTCGGGAAGTGGAGCAGATGGTAGTAGCACTCTCTTCAATGAATCCACCAACTCCTGAAGGGGATCGTGAGTGCTCATGCTGTTGGTAGTTGAAGGTCCGGTCTTCTGTTACGGAAGCAGATGGACAAACAAGGGGAGTAAGTATAAATGAGGTTTATTACAACAGCAGAGTAATGTGGATAATGATTGAGAGTTGAAATGGAGTTTGGATGAACTGATGATTCTCTTTGCCAGGTGGGATGACAGACACAGAAGGATGACCGAATGCACACACCAGAGGACTTGCGGGGAAGACAGACTGACGAGACACACAACGTTGACAGGACAACTGGAACACTGGACAGACTGGAATGAAAACAGAGTACAGGTAAGTATATATGCTGAGATCGCAGGGGAGTGAAACCTAGGAAGTGGTTCACTCAGAGTCCGCTTCGTAGGAACGAGACCGGACAATGAGTGAAGTGAGGTGTGTGCTTATATAGTGAATGGGAGTGATTGGGTGCAGCTGTGCGTGGTTAATACTCAGGTGAAGGTGCTCGATGTGTGATGTTGGTGGAAGAGCCTGGCCAATCCGTGACAAGTACCATGTACATTCTTAATTTACACTAGTAAATACTTTAACTAATGGAAAATCTTTGTAAAGTGTTACCAATATATTACATGTAAGTGATAAAAATCAGTTTTATTATTGTTAACTAAACCTAAAATCATCAAATAATTTTTAAAACAATCATTAACCCATTTAAGCCCAACGACAACTTAGTTGCCGAAGTTCATAGTTGCTACTTTCCTTTTATAAGCAATTTTCTACATGTTTTACATGCTTAATTTCTAAACAACATGCAAGCAACCAACCAAATAAAAGATTTCAAGAAAGAAAAAAGGGAATTGATTAACTTCCTGTCACATGAGACCTTCAGCTTCCTACCTCTAAGTCCAGGATACAAAATGGAGGCAAACCCTCCCAAATAAAGGCAATTTTCATGTTACTAAAATTATTTTTTGTTCACAAATATATATAAACATAAGCATGAAGGTCTCTAGATTCTTCCAAACATAACAAATCTTTCAAGAGATCTATAGTTTTGTATATAGTTTGTCAAATGTTCAAGCGGCAACTATAGTTGCCAGTGGGCAAATACTTTGTAAGTACATAAGTCATGGGGAATTAGGGAATAATCTGTTAATAAGTTAATAAATCAATATTGGCCTTGTTTAATATGTTTTTGCTTTCATAACACCCCATTTAAAAATAACCTTTTTACTGATATCTTTACTTTAAAGTAGACTTTTTTCATACACAATTTGATACACGGTAAAATTAACTTCTCCTACTTGTCCCTCTCCCACAAAGATTTAAAGGGCACATAGTTAACCTCTTTTTTATGATTTAATAATAATATTATGGTTCCTCTGAGTGTGCCAGTTTAGGTTCAGTTTAAAACACTATTGAGATTTTTTTATTATAATGTGTTAAAAAGTGTCATGTTGGGGGCGTGTCCACAGTTCGCTGATTTAGGGGTGTGTTGCTTCACATGTAGACTAGTTTCGTCTTCCCGCCCAACGTAACAAGGGGGCGGGGCCATGACCCGCTCTTTGTTTGCAACACAGACAGGCAGATTGAAAGGAGGAGAGGATCAGCATTCAGTCTTACATGTACGACTCGGACACAGACCAAGCAGAGGGTACAAAATCATTTGTGTCTTTGTACAGTTTTACAGCCAACTGTGTGCTAGTTTCAAGTGCCGAGCTTGTACACAGAAACTAATAACCACGCACACTGAATTAACTTTGACTGAGGCACCGGATGCGCCGCTCGAAGCCGCGACACGGCACACCAGACACTCTCTGTAGCGCGGCAGAGACATGAAGTGTCCCGAATCGTCGCGCCACGCATTTTTGAATTCTAAACATAGGTTTCTGCAGCGGTCCGCGGCGCCCAGCCGTCGACTTGAGTGTACCCTGATAGAAACCTATGTTTAGAATTCTAAAACGCATGCTAGTTAAGATCACAGGGAGCTTCTGGGATCGCGAGAAATCCAAATGGCTGAAGTATAAGGGAGACTTAATGAGAAGTACACATGTTTGCAAACCTACCTAAAGATACAACCAATAATTCCGATTAGAGCGATAATGTGGAGAATATTGCTCTTGTGTTGAGCCCAATGAGCCTTGCATCTAAAAATAGAGCTAGGGTGTTCCTTTAGTGATATCGCTTCGACTCACGCTGAAAATGGCGGACGTGAATCAACA